>NW_022985024.1:1061708-1064533 GCF_010015815.1 Dothidotthia symphoricarpi CBS 119687
TCTAATATTAAAGTTTATAATTACCTATAAGTTACTATCTCTAATATTAAAGTTTATAATTAACTATAAGTCTATTCTTAATATTAAAGTTTATAATTACCTATAAGTTACTATCCCTAACGTTAAAGTTTATAATTAACTATAAGTCTATCTCTAATATTAAAGTTTATAATTACCTATAAGTTACTATCTCTAATATTAAAGTTTATAAGTTACTATAAATTACTATCCTAAACGTAAAGTTGTAATTAACTATAAATTATTATATCTAATATTAAAGTTTATAATTTACTGTAAATTACTATCCTAAATACTAAAGTTATAATAAGCTATAAATTACTATCTTAAGCCTTAAAGTTAAGATTATCTATAAATTACTATCCTAAAGTTAAAATTACTATAGTACTATTATTTAAAACTACCTTAATAGTTTAAATACTATAATATTTCTATACAGAAATAGCTAACTATACTATAAGCTAGAAGCTCTTACCTAGTAGAGGTAATAAGCTCCTTAGGTTATAGAATTTAAAGATTTCTTTAAGTAGAGGATTTAAGTTCTCTAAGCTATATAGCTAGAAGGTCTGTTAAGTAAAGGCACTAAGGCCCTTAGGTTATAGTATTTAAAGATTTCTTTAAAGAGAGAAGTCTAGCTCTCTATATTATAAAGTTTAAACTACTATTAAGGAGTAGTACTAAGCTTCTTCTATTATAAAACTTATAAATTCCTTTAGGCAGAGGAGTTAAGCTTATTATATCTAGCTATTATAAGTAAACCTTATTATAAAAGTTATTAAGTTAAAGCTATAAGCTGTAGATTATAGTATATATCTATAAAGCGTAGTAAGTTATAGTAATAAACTATAAATTACTATAAATAATAGTTTAGTACTAATAAATAGAGTAAAATATATACTATACTTCTAAAAAGATCTTAGAATATAATTTAACCTTACTCTTCTTACTATCTATACCTACTATAAATAAGCTGTAAGGTAATTAATAAACCTAAAGAAAACTATAGTAGTAGCCTACTATATACAGTAGTAAATAAACCTATAACGTAGTAAACTAAGGTATAATAAAGTACTACTCTTCTTCTTCTTTAGTATTATACCTTACTTCTTTAATATATTATCTTTTTTAATAATACTAGCACTAGTACCTTTAATAAGGTAACCTAGCTATAATCTTCCTAATATTATCTTTAAGTTAATCTACCTTATATTACTGTATAGGTAATATAAATATAAATAGAAAGAATACTCTTATTTCTACTATAGCTACAGCAGTAGTAGAAAACCTTAGCTACTATAGTAGTAGAAAAACTTAGCTATAGTAGTAATAGAGATAGTAGTAAGTTATAGAAAAGAGTAGTAACTTATAGGAAGTTATAAAGAAGAGTAGTAACTTATAAAGAGTTATAGAGAAGAGTAGTAACTTATAAAGAGTTATAAAGAAGAGTAGTAACTTATAGAAAGTTATTAAGAAGAGTAGTAACTTATAGGAAGTTATAAAGAAGTGTAGTAACCTATAGCAGATTATAGAGAATTATAACTCTATATAATTATTATTCTTAACTAGCTTAATTAAATAGTAATAATATAAAATTACCTAGCACTAGTATAAGGTATTTATATATAACTATAACTCTACCTTAATTTATAGTAAGTTATAGTAAGTTATAGTAAATTCTAGCATATTATAACTATCTACTATTATTATCCTTAACTAGCTTAATTAAATAGTAATAATATAAGATTACCTAGTACTAGCGTAAGGTATTTATATATAACTATAACTCTACCTTAATTTATAGTAAGTTATAGTAAGTTATAGTAAATTACAGTATATTATAACTACCTATAGTTATTATCCTTAGCTAGCTCTATTAAATAGAAGTAGTATAAGATTACCTAGTACTAGCGTAAGGCATTTACATATACCTATAAACCTACCTTAATTTATAGTAAATTATAGTAAGTTATAGAGAAGAGTAGTAACTTATAGTAAGTTATTAAGAAGGGCTATAATTTATATAGAATTATAGATAGTTATAGTAAATTACAAAGAAGTACAACAGCCTATAATAGGACTATAAGGAGAATATATTAAAGTAATCTATAATTAGACTTTATAGTACACTAAGATTAGCACTAAAGAGAAAGTTCTAAGTAAAATTACTTTTATTTCTTTACACTCTTATAAGGTAGATTACTAAAGATATATTATATTTATACTTTTATAATTAAACTATAAAAAATTATAATATTCTATTAGTATTATCTACTACTAGTATAAGGTATTTGCGCAGCTATATAGCTTTGCCTTACACTAGGAATAATAGTAAAGTTATATAGTTATACTTTGTAATTTTAATATAGGACGTTAATATATAATCTTAATATAAGACGTTAATATACAATTTTGCTATAGGACGTTAATATATAATTTTAATATAGGATATTAATATAGGATTTTAATATAGGATGTTAATATAGGATGTTAATATAGGACGTTAATATCTAATTTTAATATAGGACGTTAATATCTAATTTTAATATAGGACGTTAATATCTAATTTTAATATAGGATATTACTATCTAATTTTAATCTAGGACGTTAATATATAATTTTAATCTAGGACGTTAATAACTTAGAACTTCCTAATTTACTATAAACTACTATTCTAAGCCTTAAAGTTAAGAAAATCTATAAATTACTATCCTAAATATTAAAGTTTATAATTAACTATAAGTTACTATTCTTAATATTAAAGTTTATAAGTTACTGTAAATTACTATCCTAAATATAAAGTTATAATT